>NC_056733.1:1251405505-1251440505 GCF_019279795.1 Protopterus annectens | reverse complement strand
TGCTGACATATATATGTGTAGTTGTCAACATTTGCATGTATATCTGTTCATATATTTGTATATAAATGTATACATATATATATATATATATATATATATATATATATATATATATATATATATATATATATATATATCTGTATGTATATATCTCTGGATAGATATGTTGTATCCATTTAGATAATATATTTGCACACACTCGTCTATTTAGCTGCAGGTATACATTCTCTGTGCTGTTGCATGACTGGGCTGGGGTTATGTTTCTGACAACATACGCTTTATGCATATCTGGCATGGCTTAGTGGTAATTCATTTTGGGTATGGTGTGCATGGTCCTCGGTTCCGGCCTTGCAGAAGATGTTTGTTTTGTTGCTGGGCAAAACACCGGCCATTGGATATGGTGTGCTTAAAGCACTTTAAAGAGGTTGTAAGCAGGTTTGCACGGAGGTAAGCACTGCTAACTTTCAGTCACAGTGTCTTCCACCCAGTTAGCTTCTCCTTTGCTTAATCTGTGTCAGCAGTGCTTAACCCTGTACAAATGTACTTGCACATGCTTACTAGTGCTTACATATGCTTACTACTGCTTAGCTGTGCTTACGCTTGCTTACTGCTGCCTTACTCAATATGATACTGACTCTTCACATGTGCATTTCCTGCAATACTCCTGTTCATAAAAATGTGTGTTATTTAGTGGGTTTTGCATTACACATTTTGCTTATACCATGCTTTGCCATGTAAATAGACTGCGCTGGGACTTGAACTGGGAATGCCTGCTCGTTAGGCCAACGCTCTGCCTACTACACTATTGCTGACATGCTTCATTTACATATATCGTCCTTGTTAACTTCTTCAGCCTTTTAGGCTGCTTTCACCGTGGCGAAGCACTGGGCACACCTGCACACCCACGGTTAGCTGTACCCACAGCTTTAGACACCAATATGGGGGTTCTTCTTTTGATTTTTATGTCCTGTTGCTGTTGTATACATGGGAGACTGTTGTACACATGGGAGACTGTTGGTGGGGATATGTGGACACCTATGAGTGGTATCGCTCATTTATTTCCAGTTTCTGCTGTTCAACATTGCAGGGGCATGTTTATTCTGAGGGCTCTCCTCTCAGACACGCCTCCTGCACTCATACATGCTCCATGTAACCCTGGGAGCTCGGGCAGTGCACCTTCATTACTATGCATGGTGTGCTGCCATCCTGCTCCCAAGCGGCCACTTCCGTGCAGGACTAGACTAGTCCTGCATGGAAGATTAGTAAATCCGGGGGGCACTGTCTTGTTTGGTAAAATCTTAAAGCAAGAATATAAAGATTATAAAGTATATAAGATAGCTTAAAGATAGTACATGATAGGCAAGAATAAAATTTGGAACATACTGTTAAAATACTTCCAATGTGATCACAAAATGGTCCTTACATACAGAAAATAATAGTTTTGTTCAGTGAGAGCAACAAGGAAGATGATCCTCTTCCCAAATCCTTCTAATCTGCACTGTGAAAAAAAGTTACTATATTTTGCCTTTCTGCAAGAAAAAGAAAAAAATGAGGCAACAGTAATAAGCAAAAGAAACTGAGGCTGTTTGAATCTCAGTTCAAGTCTAAAGGATAGGACACTCATCTTGTCAATACTATTTCAAGGAACAAGAATAAATGAGCTGCCCAAAATCATACATCCTTGATGCGTGTGCTGTTTATGCATCCTTGGCTGGGTTTATTCTTTCCACCAATCAGTTTACAGCAAAATCTTGGCGAGTTCTATACACAAGGAAGCACACAAATGTTTTCCAATGCCTGATTGATAACCATGGGCTTTATAACTAAGTATATTTATCTTCCAAGCCAGCCAGTTCTTTTTTATCATTCTCACTGTTCAAAGCTTGATCATTGTTATTGCTTGTGAAGTTTACTGTGCTCATACGCCTTTCAAGCAGGAGGGACTATCCAGAGACAAAAAAAGGCAGTGCCTACATGGGGATTGGTGTACAAGTGATGGTGACACAGAGTCGTCATCTGCATGTGTCAGATACAGCCTAATGTATCAGAAATTGAGCCCTGGTAGTCATCACTGATGAGATAAACTTCTGAGCTGCCTTGTAGTTAAACTGGTGATGGTCATCAAGTCCAAACATTATGACCAGGTCAGACAGCTCAGAAGGTAGGTTGAGGTACAGACTTACTGCAGTTAAGTTTGTGTTAAAATGCCTCAGAATTGTCACAGGGTGACAACTTGCATTATTCTTCTATCTCAAAATGACCTGGAGAGGAATATTCCTTTCATGTTATCACCTTCCTCATCTGAATGCTCCTAGAGTCATTTTGTCATAGAACACAAACTGATGACTCCCCACTGTTACTTCCCACAGGCTCAGCTGTTCAGTTCCATATGAGTGGCATCAGGCCTTCCTCTGCCAATGTCCATAGCTCAGGGCCAAGACATCAAGCAGATGTTTGCCAAGTGCAGATTGGAATTACAAGGACAGGAATATACTTTTAGGGAATAAACCCTGAAGTCAACCTTGAACCCAGTGCAGGTCTCTCTTTCTCCTGACCTGCACTGAATCATGTATGGCTTCTCAGTCACCTGTTATCTGGTGTGTATATACACCAGGTGCATGCTTACTCTTGCATAAGATTGTGAATGAGCCCACAACCACTGACAGAACGGGCCACAGAACTCCATTCCACTCAGTCTCCTTTAAAGAGTCAGGAGATCCATACGTATTTGTTTGTGATCGCAACAAGGATAGCAAGTCTGCAATCCCTCTGAATCCCACTAAGTGACCCTTCATTTGGAGAGGTTGTTAGGCTATGATGAACAGCACGGTCTACTGGAGTGAGCCTCCATGGCATCCCTACAGAAAAGACTGGTGGTGAATTATTTTTCATTTCTTAACAGCACAAAAGTGCTGGCCCATGCAAACCTTTATCAACTATGAGATGAATATACAAGGGTCTTTTTTAACACATACACACATACACACACACACACACACACACACACACACACACACACACACACACACACACACACACACTCCTCTCTGTGCTCCTTTTGGGGGAGAAATATTGAACTTCAAGAATGGCCACTTCTAGAACCTACTGATCCTTTGTGAAACATATATTGACAATTTAGCATAGCAAATTAACCAGCATGACTTCTGAAGGTGGGAAGAAACTGAAATACCCAGAAAAAACTCACAGATACAGATGGGGCACACAAGCTGCATACAGACAGAGAGTAGAAGTCATAATTGAACCCTGGACCTTGGCGCTGTGAGGCAGAGGTGTTTTTATACCCTCCATGCTACCAGATATGATGACATCTAAGAAAAAATAAAATTCATTATTTTATTCCTTGGTTACTAAGGTTGTCATTGTTTTAGTAGCTACTTTCTTGCTGATACAGGAAATTCTTCCACTCTTAGCAAAATATAGTCACATAATCATGGCAATAACTGTTTCTTCTTCGGTGACTAGATCTCACTGGATTTGCCAGGTTAGTCTTAGTGAGAATGGTGGCCACTTAAAAGCCTTCCACTCAATATTCTTACGCTTCCAAGTGGAAACATTTCTCAGTTTGAGTCAAACAGTAGCTTCTACTGCCCAATCACCCAGTTTATAGTTGATCCTGGACTATTTGAGACACTCAGGTGTAAAGATGTTAACTATTTTTCTGCCTCATGAGATTGCGAGATGGAATTGTGGTCTAGTGTCTGTTGATGAAGCAGTTCCTTAATGAAGCTGCTGCATTTTGTATTTCTTCTCTTTTGAAGAACTCCATCATACATGTGGGACTTTATATTCATAACTGCCAGACTATATATACACATGCACACATATATATATAGATATAGAATCTATATATCATATGTATACATCATGGTTGAAAAGATTATAAAGGTAACTATTTGACCTACTCAAGCAGGTCCCGAAGCAGAGTGAATGAATTGATAAAAGAATAGACTTTCATATACTTAGTCTGAGATGGCCATTTCTAAGTTTATTCCCTTTTCTCTGAGGTATGACAATCTCAGACTTGTTATATATACATGTTTGGGGAGTATGGGGGGGCTTGCACCCCACATCAGAGAATCATTTATATTACCTTCTACTGAAGAAACAAACATTAGTCTTTTATTAAGATCAACTAACTCTACTTCAGTAAAGTCATGGCTGCACACAATAGTAACCATCTTCCCAGTCTTGACCTTTTAACACAGATTGGCTTCTCGTTATTGGACCAGTATGTACATAACTGCCTCTTCCCCGACTCCTTCCTTGCAAGCGTATTGGTTTGTGTGACTGTTCTCAAATCTCAACATAGGTTCATAGGTTCATAGGCAGGTACTAGGCTATCTGCCCGAAGGCATTTATAAGCCCAGCCAGAATGTGTTGGCTTTCGCTGCCCCCTTAGATTAGTTCCCTTTGCCTCTGTCCAGCAGATCCACTGAAGTGATCCCCGAGGTAAACTTTCTGTTTCCCATCTACTTGTCAAGGTTTCTTTTGAAGAGTGTTAGCGAGGAGCTCTGCCTAATGTAGATTGGGATCTTGTTCCAAAGCATGGGATGTCTCTGGGACAGGAATCTATCCCTCCAGCATGTCCTATTTATTGTTGTGGTGAGGTTTAGATCCCTAGAGCATGTGGCTCGCGGGTATAAGGTTTTCTTTAGGTGGAGCATGTCCATCAATTCTGGGTTGGACATGGCCTTGTATGTCAGGCAGAGATCACCTCTGAGTAGGTGGTATGCAACCGAGTACAGCTGTAATTTCTTCAGTCGAGCTGCATAGGGCATCTGTTTGAGGCCAGTGATCCTCTTAGTGAGGTACTTCTGTGGTCTTTCCAGCTGTTGCAGGTGTCTTGTAAGGTACATCCCAAATGGGACGTTATACTCTATGATGGGTCTGATGAGTGATGAGTAGAGGGGCACAATGACCTCTTTTGATCTGGATGTGAACCCTTTTGTGATTAGGTTGGCCACGTAGAAGGATTTTCTAACCACTTTGGCAACGTGATTATCAAAGGTGAGATTACTATCCGCTTGGGTCCCCAGATCCCTTATTACGTCTTCCGTATTTAGGGGACTACCCCTATGTGGCAGTTTGTGGGTACTTTTTTTTTTCCAAAGGGGATGACTATGCACTTTTTGGTAGCTTGAGGCCATGATTTTGACACCAGGTATCCATCTCAGTGAGACCCTTTTGGAAGATGTCTGTGTCATCCGGAGAGTCAGTAATAGCCCCTAGTTTGCAGTCATCTGAGAACTTGGTCAGCCATAGTCCTCCTGTGCTTGCCTGTATCTCTGAGAAGTAAATGCTGAACAGGAGGGGTCCTAGGACTGAGCCCTGGGGAACTCCACTTGTAACCAATTTAGAGTCAGACCTAGCTCCCACAACTCTCACCATGTGGGTTCTGTCCATGAGCCAGTTGGCAACCCATCTTATGACATAGGGGTTTATGTTCAGGCTGGTGAGCTTGTCTATAATACCAGAATGGAGAATGGTGTTGAAGGCCTTTGTGAGGTCTAGGTAGGCTGTGTGTACCACGTTTCCCTCAATTATAGCCTTGGTAACTGTCTCAAAGAAGTCCACCAGATTTAAGAGGCATGATCTGCCCTTAACAAAGCCGAAATGGGTAGGGTCCAGTGTTTGGAGGTTCCCAATGTCTCTGTTAATGAGTTCCATGATGATGTGCTCCATAGCCTTGCAGACCAAGCTAGTCAGGCTTATAGGGTGATAGTTCCCAGGGTCTGTTGTGGCTCCACCTTTGTGGAGCAGAATAACTGCTGCCGTGCACCACTCTATGGGTACGCAGCCTGTGGAGAGGCTGAGTTTGAACAGTGTGTTTAGGTGAGGGGTTAGTTAGTCTTTGAGCTCATGTAGGATGTAGCCAGGGACACCGTCCTGTCCCATTGATGCTGTGTTTTTGGCTTTGGAGAGGGCTGTTTTAACCTGAGTGTCTGTGATTTCAGGGGCTCTACATTCTTCTGGTATGGTTATGGGCCCTCTTGGGGGTGAGAAGGGGGTGAAGTTTGCGCTGAGCCTGTCTGCCAGGATGTTGGCGATATCGGTCGGTTCAGTGTATTTTGTGCCATTCTGCACTAACTCCGAGCAGATCTGAGCATTGCCACTTAGATTCTTGACATAGCTAAAGAATGCCTTGTGGTTATCTTTGAAGTCCTTGGCAATTTTTCTTTCAAAGCTCGCCTTGAATGATTCTATGTGGGATCCTAGTTTCTTGCTGATACTGATCAAGGATGTCTTTCCTTCTTGGGATTTTAATCTTTTCTGTATTAGTTTCCTCCTTCTGTTGTATAGCTTGTTTATGGCAGGAGTTCACCAGACTGGTTTCCTTTTCTTGGAGTGAGTCTTGGTTTTGCTTGGGATGGCATGATCCATGCATTCTTGTAGGTGCCCATAGAATGCATTAATAAAGAATTTTGAGCTTGGACAGCATTATCCTTCAGCATGAGGGCTTTGAAACTTTCCACCTCGGTCTTAAGTAACGTGAAGTTTGCTTTTGAAAAGTTTTTCACTGTGTTTTTTTTGTCTGGAGGTGGGAGCGGAATGTGGATATCCAAAGTTATTTGTTTATGGTCAGATCTAACCAGCAAGGGGTTGACCACCGGTATGGAACACCAGTTACCCATGTTGGTGATGACCAGGTCCAATATGTTGTCACCTCTGGTGGGAGTGTTGACCAGTTGAACCAGGGTGTTTGAGTTTATAAATTCTAGGAAATGTTGGGCAAGGGAGTTAGTACTTGAGTAGTTCTCCCAGTTAATGTTTGGATAATTGAAATCACCCAACATTAGGGTGTTTGGTAGGACCTTTATATTTCCCAGTTTTTCCAGAAACGTGGAATGGGGGTCATGGGACATGGTGGGTGATGTGTAGCAAGCTACAATTTGAATTGCAGTTTTGCCCATTGTTAGTTGCACGTGGATGATCTCTGAAGCATCGCTGCTGTGCCACTAACCTGGAGGTGTGGGTATCCTTGATGAATATGGATACGCCCCCACCTTTTGTATTTCAGTTTAGTTCTGTGGCTGAAATGTATGGTATGAGTTGTAGCCTGGTAGTGCTGGGGTGCTCTCTGGAACCTTAAACCAGGTTTCTGTTACTGCACATATATCAATTTTCTCCATATTGAGGAGTGCCTCGAGTGTGCGCATTTTGAGGTTCAGACTTCTGGCATTGAGTAGCACTACCCTCAGTTTTTTGTTACTTGTGCTATTTACGGTGGTAGGGTGAGAGGTTGGCAATCAGGGTGGGAGGTTGGCATAATGGTTAAGGTGTTTACCTTACAGACACAAGGTGCAGGGTTTGATTCTCATGTGGGGTAATTGGCTAGGCTTAAAATGGCCTGCAGGGGCAGTTAGCCAAGTACCAACCTAGGAACCTAGGTTTGTCTTTTGAGCCTTGCCTAAAAAAGTCACTATGAGGGTGGCAAGAGCCTTGGCCAGTATTCAAAAGGCTAAGGGTGTTAGGTGCAAGCCGTCTCTAGTGAAGCAGCGTGGCTTGTTGAGCATGTCATCCCAGGTGGACAGACATTGGATCCCCTTTGAATGACACCAGAAACTTATCCAATTGTTGAAATTGAGAATTTTTTCTTTATACCGTGGTATCACAGAAACAGGTAATTGTAGGCTGATTTGAGGGGATGCTATAACATTTTCCTTCATCCTTTGTGTAGATCTTTCCTTATTAATACAACCACAATATTGACACTTGTGACAAGAGTGCATAAAAACTATATACTTTGTTAAAAATACTTCAAAACTGAATATATTAACTGGAATGAGCTAGGTTAGCATAGATGCTGGCTCTTAAAAAAACAGGGATCTGTAATTTTAATAAGTATGATTTATTTCTATTGGCGTGTATGTTTTTATTTAAATGACTATATTCTTGTTTATGTATTGCATTGCGAAAGAGTATTTTACTCAAAAGCTTTGCATATTTGCATATTCCCCACATAAAATTATTTGAATGGTGGTCAGAGTCCTTTGTGTTTTTTCATTTTGGCATTCCTGTATTAGCTTTTGTTTAGCTGACTGAGTTGGTTTGTTTCTATTTACAGATCAATAAATGGAAGGATAGACAGATGGACAGGTAGATAGACAACCGATGGAGAATGGAAGGTAACAAATAGCCACAATCACAAACTGCTATAGCCAAAAGGGACATTTTTCACAATCAAAGACAATCTGATCCCGAGATTTGCATGTCTGAATTGATTGTTATTGTTAGTGTTGATCATTTCCTTATAGTAGGAACGCACTCAGCAAGCACTACAAGCATGATTAATATCAAGCATTAGCGCTGGCAGCATTAGAATTAAAACTTTCACTTCTTGAATAAATTTAGCATCATTTGATGCTAATTTTTCTCTTTGATAAACTACTGCATTAAGCAAACAAGGACAGCATGCAGCATTTAAAGTAGTAGGAAGAAATGTATAAGGCAGCACAGTACATACTTTTCAAACAGCAAGTACAGTACTGTCACAGTAAAATTATTTTTAACAGTCATACTGTTGAAAGTGTCCACTCTAGGGCAAGCATCTTGTCCAGCAAACGTTACTGACTGTATCCTTGCTATCAAGGACTTTACTGAAAGATAATGTCCTAGAAAGTTTTAATAAAATTAATTTGGAAAATAGAACATGCAAAATAGGATTTGTGTTAGTATATTATAGCCAAAATATTGCTGTTACAGTAACATCAATGTTAAAATAAATGCATTAAATAAATAAATAAATAGATAGATATAAAAGCAAACATTTATGTAGGCAGGGCACATGACAACACCCGAACCAAGGACTCTAAACATACATCTCTGATGCTAATTATCCTTGGGATAAAAAAATGCCCCTTATATCTATGTTCACAAATTGTAAATATAAACTTGCATCAGGCCTTGATGTCAGTGCACATCAAAGTTTTTGCCATGTTGCTAAGACACAAATAATGTGACTGAAAACAAAGTACTCATTGCAAAAAATAAGTTATTTTGGGTACTCATGTAGTCATCAAATTCCTTCCTAAAGGTATAAATTAATGAGCTGATTTGAAAAGAGGAAGTTTATTCCATAGGTGCGCGAGTGTCTGTGATATAAAGTTGCCCTACTTCATGCAATGGTTCATTTTATTGAGTCTGAGTTTCCTCTCATGTTGAGGTCACCTGGGGGCACTATTCTAACCAAAGGGTTTCAAATAGTAAGGGATGTTTTAATGCTCACTATATGAGGCATAAGCATACATCACAATGGTCACTAAATTGTTGAGACACTCCTAATTTTAGCTGAAATGTTTTCTCCACTTTTTCTAAAATTGGCTATTTTTTAGTTTTTCTAAGTTAAGGGCATCAACATTTTAATAGTGCTCCTTATTGGGGGCTTTTTCCTTAATTATACTTTTTTCCCCAATTCTGAGAATAAAAGGTTGATAACTGTGGACATTGGTCTCTTCTATGAGAAAGATGAGATACAGGGAAGAGAGATCTCCTGTAGTCTTTGGCTGTCAGCCAAGCTTTGAAGCCTAAGAATTTTCATTGTGAGAAATACTTGTACTTTCACAAACTATACCATGTAGTGCAGGAGTAGGTAATGGAACAGGGCACAGTAGTCTATAACTAATTTGATAGGGGCCACAAAAGGGGCAATTACCTCCCTGTCATGCATTTCAACACCATATGGATCAAGTGGGCAATTCTGTATACTCTGTGGATTGTCATAGTTAGATGAATATCAGATGAATGGGCATCATTTACAAGGACTTCAATGTTTTTAATTATTTTGACAGGTTTTAGTTGTTGTCCATCCTTCTATAGGGAGGAGGAATTTGCCAAATGCTAGAATATTACATGTTTTGATACTGATAGTAAGGCCATTCCTACTGTACTATTAGTGCGTAATATTATGTGCTGTTTGAAAAGAGGTGGTGTTAAGGACAATGCTCCAGAGATTGCAGCTATCTGTATTGACGACTGAGAAAAAAATGCCAAAAAGATGTTAACCGAGGGCATAGCCTTGAGGGACTCCTATGTGCATTTGTTGTATACAAATAAGTAGCTAATTGTAAACTCAAAATATGATGGCTACACTAATGTTTAGACCTTTAAATTTTAAAAGCTTTTCGCGTGGAGTATGGTATTGAATACCTTAGCTGGATCAAGACAAGACTATAATGTTGTTCCCCACTATATGAAAGTAAATATTGCAAATGAGGAAAACTGAATACTAAAAAGTGTTAAAACTGACAACCCATTTCTTGTTGAAGTGAACACAGCACATTTGAACAAAGAATTCTTACGGAAAAAACTTCCAGACTACAAGACAAATAGCCTTTACATGATAGACAGGCTTGAGGATTCAAGCTAAACAACTGCAGTAATAAGGTCTTCATTCACTGAAATATATAAACATAATGACAGCGCTTATTTTCGTACATTAAGAAAGCAAGGATATATTTTGATGGCATGCTTTGATTATTCTAAATCCATGGGATGGAGAGAGCAAGAAGCATTGGTTCTATTTTCCAAATACCTTATCATAAATCAAGCAAAATAACTAATTGGTTCACATCAATGCTTGTCAAATTCATATCAGTTAGAATCATACCATCTCTGAACTAAATTAAGTTGAACTTTTACAGTCATAAGGCAAGTAGTTGCTATTTTGAGTATAACATACATTAGCAGATGTTACTATCCTTTGTTGCGAAAGCCTGGCTTTGGACACAAACTGTTTGACTCTATCTTCAGGAGAAAAAAGCATCAAGCTAGACTTAATACAACCTTTATAACAAAAAGGACCAGCAAACGCTATCATTCTTTTTTAGGTAAATCATGGGCTGACTGAGAAAGCAAGGAGATGAACACAAAATAAATCAAAAGCAACTAAGTAAAACTGGGTTGACAGCTCTAAGTTTTTTTTGAATCTTGACTTCTTCAATGTAAATCAGATTAGTCAGGTTCACTGACCTGTACTTCCTTAAATGTTTTAAGTGTATTGAAGTTGCACGAGCCTGTTTTAACCTTTACTGGTAGTTTTCTCTTTCTCTAATATTGTACAGGTGTGTGTGTGTGTGTGTGTGTGTGTGTGTGTGTGTGTGTGTGTGTGTACGCGCCTGTGTGTGCATGATATACATATATATATATATATATATATATATATATATATATATATATATATATATGAAATATTAAAACCCAAAAACTTAACTATTACTAGGTTAGCAGACTTGGATTACATAGGTGATCAGGAAAACATGGCCCAGCACTACAGGAGACGGCAAACAAAAAACAGCCAGATAGACAGACAGACAGACACACACACACACACACACACACACACACACACACACACACACACACACACACACACACACACACACACACACACACACACACTCACACACATAATACACACACACACACACACACACACACACACACACATATATATATATATATATATATATATATATATATATATATATACATGGGTTACCTCTGAATGATCGAAACACCGAAATATTGACAATCATATGGCCGACCATATGATCGACATTCGGAATTTCAACAGTTCAAAACAAAAAACAGAAAAACACTAAACCTACCTAACATAGTGCTAGCACGGGGGCAAGCCCCGATGCACCACCTGTGTGGGGCTCCACCCCCCATACGCCCCCCCGTAACTTAAATATACCAACTCCGAGATCACACTACAGTGCAGGAATGGAAAACTTTCCATTCCGCACTATAATGAGATGCTGGTTCCACATTGTCGAACATGCAAAATGTCGCTCATATGGTCTCGACCATATGATTGTCAACATTTTGCATGTTCAACAATCTGATGGTAACCCATATACATATATATATATATATATATATATATATATATATATATATATATATATATATATATATATATATATATACACATATACTTCTATAAAAATGGGAGTAACTTTTTTTGTTGTTTTTGTTTTGTTTCAGTCCTTTAGGACCAATATTTTGCTGTTCATTTTACTGGTACTTATGCATCTAAGGATATTTAATGTAAATATAGATATATATATATATATATATATATATATATATATATATATATATATATATATATATATAAAGAGAGAGATGTGTGTGCATGTGTAGCTAGATAAATAGATAGACAGATACATAGATATAGATACAGACAGACAAATATAAGTGAGGGTGTGTGGGGAATAAAGTCTCTCATATGGGATGTAAAGTGTGCTTGCCGCACACAAAAATTTTTTTTTTCTGACTGTTGCTCACAGTTTCAGTGTGCATGTGTTTCAGCCAATGTTACTTGTCTTTTGAAATATTTCATTTCAGCATGTCATAATGGATCCTACTTGGGCTACAAATAGCAACTCAGCATAATACTCATGGATTTGGTATGTTTAACCAATACCCAGTTCAGCAAGGTGTTTGTTCATACAAAATCTGTTAATAAAAATATTTGTAATATTTACATGCTATGGGTGGTAACTCTATCACTCCTCATGCAGAGTGCTTTAACCTCATACATAAAAATAATCTGTGGTGGCATAACCCCAAGGTAGGAGAAGTACATTTAATTAAGCAAAAATTCACTGAAGTAGGTATTGATGTCTCATGCAGTTACCTGGACTCAGCTACATTAGAAGACATAGCTTAGTACTGTATACATACATGCTCCATACATAAGGTGTGCAAAGTGATGCTGCTGTTGGAATGATTTGGCTTCTTATACTTTAAAGGAGACGTGCAGTAAAGCAGTTTCAGGAGAGCTGACGTGTTCAAGTCCGTATTAATTTAACCCCACCACACTCGCACACTTGTACAATTTAGTCTACTAGCAAACATCTTCTTAGATGGCACTCCTTTGTAAAACTTTTACTCATCTTTCAGTAATGCCAACATGCTACATGTACAGCTGCTCTTTTTAGGTGGTAGTCAAACTCTGGCATATTGAGACACTGGCACTGATTTTTGGGCTGGGGGTACATTGCCGTATAGTTGCCACCATAGAGAATAACACTGTGACTATAAGATGCTTTCTTACTTTCCTCATTTTGCTTACTTACTTTAATATTTTAATCATTAAACATTTGTTTTTATTTCTAAAATCAGAAGTTTCTTGTAGCACATTGAGTCACACTTGACACGTGAAGTACTCGTTGCAGATGTCGGGCATGTACAGTGAGTATCTTCTACATATTTGGCATAATGGTTAAAGTGTTTAACTTACAGACACAAGATGCAGGGTTTGATTCTTACATGGGATAATTGGCTAGGCTTAAAATGTCCCACAAGGGCAGTTAGCCTAGTACTAACCTATGAATGCAGAGTTTCAAGGTAAAAATACTGTATGTCTCTTATTTAAAAAGAATATTTAGGATTGATTTATTTCTTTGCTTCATTACTTCGTATATATCATGAGTCTGAATTTGTAGAGAAGAAATATCATAGCACAGTTTAAAAGGGGGTGTTGTCGTTATACTTGAGGTATTTAAATCTTTTATGAAACATCAACTGAGCAGTTTGAAGGCACGGGAGAATCTTGCAGAAGATACTGACTGTCTGGAACAGACTTCCCATCCATGAAAACAAAGCTTATCCCTTTCCATATTCAAGCACGACATGGATCTATAGATGGGTAATAGGAAGTTTACCCCTGGGGTCACCTCATGCTACAAGTGGGCAGACAACATTTCATGATATGATCCCTGTTATTATCACTGGAGGTAATACAAACAGAGCCCATGAATGGTTAAGGTGATTCCAAGCAGCAAACAGGAAAACTGGCTAGGCTTAAAATGGCCTGCAAGAGCAATTAGCTTTGTACTAACTATGAACCTATGAAACAATGACTGAGTACAGAAACAAATTATGTATGTTGAATTAGGATATAAATGATGCGTATTAGGGTTATTGTTACAATGAAAAAATAGGTTTTATACATTGTAGGCAATTGAGATATGTGTATTATATCTGAAACGTTTATGTAAAACAATATTGCTGAAAACTGTATTACATGTCAAAATTCTCTCTGTAAACCTATTACAGTTTGTAACTGTGGATCACTTTTATTCTTTGGTCCTGTCTAACTGAAGCTTAGTACCACCTTAACAATTATATTAATGTATTATTGTTGCCTGATAGGTACATACAATGTATCTTACATTTGCTTCTGTCCATCAATGTTATTTATGTTTTTCATGTTTTATTCTTAAGCCATTTTTGGTATCTGTTTAGTTTGTATTTTGTACTTATGTTATATGCTGTACTCAGTTATGCCTCTTATGAATGTTTGTCTGACTTTGTTCTGTACATCTATTTGTTACATACTATACTATGTATCCTGTATCTACTTTTTTGTACTGTCTTTGCCATGTGCCACGTAGTTCTTGAAAACGGTCTACAGACTAGTCCACTTAGCCAGTTATCAAATGTTAATGAATAATGTTTTTATCATTACCATTATTTCTGTTTTTGTAACTGCCTTCCGTGTTATCTTTGGATATAAAACTGCAGTTATTTGCTTTTACAGAATATACAGAAACCAGCCTGGATGATGTCATTGGTCTGTTATCTGATCTGTGCTCAAGCATTTTCTTTTTGGCTTGGTTATTTTATATAGATGCATGTTGTCAGAAAAATATGTATTTAAATATATGTGAAATGCTAGTTTAAAAGCAAGGTAGTTTATAATGCATTTTATTCCATTAATCATATAACAGAAGGGATAAATTCATGTGTAAATGCAAGTAGCTTCTGAAACTGCAGTGTGCTTTGACCCCTGACCCTGGCAGCTGCCAGCTCAGCAAGCTTAATGGTTATGCTTTTCATAAGTGATTATCTGCTGGGTCAGGAAATTAAATGTGTAAATCTTCCGCTCCTTCCTGATGAGATAACTTGTCCTTGTAAATAATTAAATCTTCCTTTCCTGATGGAGTGACTTGCCCTTGTAAGATAAAAACACAGCTGGTGGGAAAGTGAAACAGTGAACAAAGAGGTGAATTTAAAGACTGAATCTGCTATTGTATTCGAACTGATATGAGACCTTTATGACTGACCAGCTGGATAGCAAGGCCGTATATTATAGCCAAAATATTGCTGTTACAGTAACATCAATGTTAAAATAAATGCATTAAATAAATAAATAAATAAATAAATATAAAAGCAAACATTTATGTAGGCAGGGCACATGACAACACCTGAACCAAGGACTCTAAACATACATCTCTGATGCTAATTATCCTTGGGATAAAAAATGCCCCTTATATCTATGTTCACAAATTGTAAATATAAACTTGCATCAGGCCTTGATGTCAGTGCACATCAATGTTTTTGCCATGTTGCTAAGACACAAATAATGTGACTGAAAACAAAGTACTCATTGCAAAAAATAAGTTATTTTGGGTACTTGTAGTCATCAAATTCCTTCCTAAAGGTATAAATTGATGAGCTGATTTGAAAAGAGGAAGTTTATTCCATAGGTGCGTGAGTGTCTGTGATATAAAGTTGCCCTACTTCATGCAATGGTTCATTTTATTGAGTCTGAGTTTCCTCTCATGTTGAGGTCACCTGGGGGCACTATTCTAACCAAAGGGTTTCAAATAGTAAGGGATGTTTTAATGCTCACTATATGAGGCATAAGCATACATCACAATGGTCACTAAATTGTTGAGACACTCCTAATTTTGGCTGAAATGTTTTCTCCACTTTTTCTAAAATTGGCTATTTTTTTAGTTTTTCTAAGTTAAGGGCATCAACATTTTAATAGTGCTCCTTATTGGGGGCTTTTTCCTTAATTATACTTTTTTCCCCAATTCTGAGAATAAAAGGTTGATAACTGTGGACATTGGTCTCTTCTATGAAAAAGATGAGATACAGGGAAGAGAGATCTCCTGTAGTCTTTGGCTGTCAGCCAAGCTTTGAAGCCTAAGAATTTTCATTGTGAGAAATACTTGTACTTTCACAAACTATACCATGTGGTGCAGGAGTAGGTAATGGAACAGGGCACAGTTGTCTATAACTAATTTGATAGGGGCCACAAAAGAGGCAATTACCTCCCTGTCATGCATTTCAACACCATATGGATCAAGTGGGCAATTCTGTATACTTTGTGGATTGTCATAGTTAGATGAATATCAGATGAATGGGCATCATTTACAAGGACTTCAATGTTTTTAATTATTTTGACAGGTTTTAGTTGTTGTCCATCCTTCTATAGGGAGGAGGAATTTGCCAAATGCTAGAATATTACATGTTTTGATACTGATAGTAAGGCCATTCCTACTGTACTATTAGTGCGTAATATTATGTGCTGTTTGAAAAGAGGTGGTGTTAAGGACAATGCTCCAGAGATTGCAGCTATCTGTATTGACGACTGAGAAAAAAAAATGCCAAAAAGATATTAACCGAGGGCATAGCCTTGAGGGACTCCTATGTGCATTTGTTGTATACAAATAAGTAGCTAATTGTAAACTCAAAATATGATGGCTACACTAATGTTTAGACCTCTAAATTTTAAAAGCTTTTCGCGTGGAGTATGGTATTGAATACCTTAGCTGGATCAAGACAAGACTATAATGTTGTTCCCCACTATATGAAAGTAAATATTGCAAATGAGGAAAACTGAATACTAAAAAGTGTTAAACTGACAACCCATTTCTTGTTTAAGTGAACACAGCACATTTGAACAAAGAATTCTTACGGAAAAAACTTCCAGACTACAAGACAAATAGCCTTTACGTGATAGACAGGCTTGAGGATTCAAGCTAAACAACTGCAGTAATAAGGTCTTCATTCACTGAAATATATAAACATAATGACAGTGCTTATTTTAGTACATTAAGAAAGCAAGGATATATTTTGATGGCATGCTTTGATTATTCTAAACCCATGGGATGGAGAGAGCAAGAAGCATTGGTTCTATTTTTCAAATACCTTATCATAAATCAAGCAAAATAACTAATTGGTTCACATCAGTGCTTGTCAAATTCATATCAGTTAGAATCATACCATCTCTGAACTAAATTAAGTTGAACTTTTACAGTCATAAGGCAAGTAGCTGCTATTTTGAGTATAACATACATTAGCAGATGTTACTATCCTTTGTTGCGAAAGCCTGGCTTTGGACACAAACTGTTTGACTCTATCTTCAGGAGAAAAAAGCATCAAGCTAGACTTAATACAACCTTTATAACAAAAAGGACCAGCAAACGCTATCATTCTTTTTTAGGTAAATCATGGGCTGACTGAGAAAGCAAGGAGATGAACACAAAATAAATCAAAAGCAACTAAGTAAAACTGGGTTGACAGCTCTAAGTTTTTTTTTAATCTTGACTTCTTCAATGTAAATCAGATTAGTCAGGCTCACTGACCTGTACTTCCTTAAATGTTTTAAGTGTATCGAAGTTGCACGAGCCTGTTTTAACCTTTACTGGTAGTTTTCTCTTTCTCTAATATTGTACAGGTGTGTGTGTGTGTGTGTGTGTGTGTGTGTGTGTGTGTGTGTGTGTGTGTGTGTGTGTGTGTGTGTGTGTGTGTGTGTATGTGTGTGTGTGTGTGTGTGTGTGTGTGCGCGCGCCTGTGTGTGCATGATATACATATAGATATAGATAGATATATATATATATATATATATATATATATATATATATATATATATATAAAATATTAAAACCCAAAAACTTAACTATTACTAGGTTAGCAGACTTGGATTACATAGGTGATCAGGAAAACATGGCCCAGCACTACAGGAGATGGCAAACAAAAAACAGACAGATAGACAGACAGACAGACACACACACATGCACACACACACACACACACACACACACATACATACATACATATATATATATATATATATATATATATATATATATATACATGGGTTACCTCTGAATGATCGAAACACCAAAATATTGACAATCATATGGCCGACCATATGATCGACATTCGGAATTTCAACAATTCAAAACAAAAAACAGAAAAACACTAAACCTACCTAACATAGTGCTAGCACGGGGGCAAGCCCCCCTGCACCCCCTGTGTGGGGCTCCACCCCCATACCCCCCCCCCGTAACTTAAATATACCAACTCCGAGATCACACTACAGTGCAGGAATGGAAAACTTTCCATTCCGCACTATAATGAGATGCCGGTTCCACATTGTCGAACATGCAAAATGTCGCTCATATGGTCTCGACCATATGATTGTCAACATTTTGCATGTTCGACAATCTGATGGTAACCCATATACATATATATATATATATATATATATATATATATATATATATATATATATATACACACATATACTTCTATAAAAATGGGAGTAACTTTTTTTGTTGTTTTTGTTTTGTTTCAGTGCTTTAGGACCAATATTTTGCTGTTCATTTTACTGGTACTTATGCATCTAAGGATATTTAATGTAAATATAGATATATGTATATATATATATATATATATATATATATATATATATAGAGAGAGAGAGAGAGAGAGAGAGATGTGTGTGCATGTGTAGCTAGATAAATAGATAGACAGATACATAGATATAGATACAGACAGACAAATATAAGTGAGGGTGTGTGGGGAATAAAGTCTCTCATATGGGATGTAAATTGTGCTTGCCGCACACAAAAAATTTTTTTTTTTCTGACTGTTGCTCACAGTTTCAGTGTGCATGTGTTTCAGCCAATGTTACTTGTCTTTTGAAATATTTCATTTCAGCATGTCATAATGGATCCTATTTGGGCTACAAATAGCAACTCAGCATAATGCTCATGGATTTGGTGTGTTTAACCAATACCCAGTTCAGCAAGGTGTTTGTTCATACAAAATCTGTTAATAAAAATATTTGTAATATTTACATGCTATGGGTGGTAACTCTATCACTCCTCATGCAGAGTGCTTTAACCTCATACATAAAAATAATCTGTAGTGGCATAACCCTCCCTTGCCCCCTCCCTTACCCTTTTCAGGATATGAAGCGAGTGGACAGGCTGGTCCGCCTCCGCATTATCCTGAAGTTTCAGTAAGACCACAACCATTTGTTAGAGATCCTATTGAGACTAGGTCTCAAACACGTAAAACATATAGGGACACAGAATCATGCCAAATAGAGAGAAATCTACAGGATGAGAGTGTGGAAGAAATATGCCCACTTATAGAAGTTCCAAATCCTCAGGCAGAACAGGAAGGGCAAGACCCAACACTCTTAGTATATAGACCATGGACACCGGAAGATATCCGGAAGGCTACTGAGGGAATCCTCCATCCGAAAGTTAATTTTACGAAATTTTTAGAAGATTTACAAGGCATGAGGTTACGTTACCACTTGAATGGGGAAGAAGTAGAAAAAGTAGTAAGACAAATTATAGGTCCAGATTGGCACATGATTTGTGGCACCTGGAATCCTCGTAATGCAGAACTTAGGCCACTCCCGCATAGTGACGCAGAGTTAGACAACAGAGTGAAAGGTCTGACAGACCGAATCTCTGAGAAATGGAAACCCAGAGCAGACTGGACTTGCATTAATCAATGCATACAACAGGAAAATGAGACAATAGATGGATATTATGCTAGATTATTAGAATGTTTTAATAATCATAGCGGTATGTCGGTTCCTGAGAACCAAACAAATGATTCCCTGTATGAACAACAATTAAAAATGCATTTTTGAAGGGTTGCATTGCACCTATTAGTAGCTTCATTACGAAGCATATGATAGATCATCGAACAGGGAGGCTACAAGCCTTACTCGAGTACGCTAGACATGCTGAGAGACATTTTAATAGTAAAAAGAAAAAGAAGGCGCAAGTCTTCACTGCTGAAGACGGAGCTGAAGTATTTGTATTACAGTCAGGTAAAAAGGGCAAGAAGAATGCCCAGGGAAACAAGCAGTCTGACAAACGATCAGAAGATTTTGAAGAGAGGAAAAAGAGAGGTGAATGCTTCAAATGCGGGAAAAAAGGGCATCTAGCAAGGGATTGTAGACAAAACAAAAAGGTAATTACAGAAGATAAAGGAGATGAGGACTGACTATATGATAGTGAGGATACATCAAGTGAAAGTCAGAAATCATCAGGAAAAGTTAATAAACAGAAAGCAAATGTAAATGTGATAGAAGGAGTAGAGGAAGTGCAAATAGATATGGAGGATGAAGAAAGTGAAATTTTGGACTTAGCATTATTGAGCTTAGAGCTCTACTTGGCAGATACGAAACCGGAAGTTACACTTCTGGTGGTGGGAAGGGAAGACAAATTCCTGTGTGACTCAGGAGCGTCATGGACTTTGATACACCCCTCCAAGTTACCAGAACATTCCGAATCACCTGATTATATATTAGTAAAAGCAGCAAATGGACAGCTATACAGGGAGCCACTCTCCCATGATATAGCAATAACTGACCCTGTTTCAGGTATGACCCAGAGAAGTAAAATAGTTGTTTCTGCAAAGTGTCCAGTAAACCTATTGGGCAGAGACCTTATGCAGATATTTGGCATAGCAGTAGTTCCAACTGTACAAGGTATGGAGGAACAGAGACAAATGGATACCTTTGTAGTGCGATCGGAGGGTGAAACTTTTTACTGGTACAGCCAGGACCTAGTCATGACTGGTCCAGGGGCAGTAACCGAGGAACTGATGAACATAGCCATCAGTAAAGCCCTCCCTTGACACTGATCGACAGCATTTGTTACACTGTACTCTATACTACTGTACTACACCAGGACCTGATAGAGAGTATGAGCAAGAACTGTTTAGAAATCGTGCAACTAGATTGGTTTTGCGTACTTTGTACTGGGATACAGAGGGGAACAGTGTAGTTAGCTGTTCATTACCTCAAGAATTCCTTGCATTGTATAGATCAAATCGGTTGCCACATGTCAGCTTGACAAAGAATAAAAGTGTCAAATGGGCAGATTTAGGAGAAAAAGTAACAAGATGGGAGAAACAGACTGATTTAGAACTGTCAGAACAACGGATACAAAAACAAAAACTGAATTGGTTGACACAGACACATTCAGCTGTACACTTGCAATCTAGCGAGGACAGCTGATTAGCATTTTTATTAGAAGAAGAAGTAAAGGCCTTGTGTGAAATTCCAACAACTCTTTGGTCAACAGGCAAGTCAGATGTAGGACTTATTCGAACAGCAGGACCAGTTACAATTACCCCAAAGTCAGCTTTTAGACCACAGAAGAGACAATACCCTTTGAGAAAGGATGCAGAAATAGGAATTAAGCCTATAATAGCAGCATTACTCAAATAAGGAGTACTGGTAAAATCTCCTGATTCACCATGATACACCCCTATTTCCTGTTAAAAAAGCAAACGGGGAATGGCGAATGGTACAGGATTTACAAGCTGTAAATAGTGCAGTAATACCTAGAGCACCCACGGTGCCAGACCCACATACTTTATTAAATTATTTAGAACCACAACAGAAGTATTTCTCTGTGGTAGATATTAGCAATGCTTTCTTTTTAATACCTATACATCCTGATAGTCAATATTGGTTTGCATTTACATTTCAGGGTAAAAGGTATATGTATACCCAACTACCACAGGGATATTGTGAGAGCCCAACAATATTTGCGCAAGAAATGGCTAGCAACTTGGCAGGGTTTACCCCACCGGGAGGTAGTCAAATTCTACTTTATGTAGATGACATCTTGCTAGCAGCCCCCACCCACCAACAGTGCAAGGAGGATACTGTAGCATTATTGAACTTTTTAGCAATACAAGGACACAAAGTAAACAAAAGTAAGTTACAACTTTGGAGAAAACAAGTTAGATACTTGGGATATGTAATATCCAATGAAGGTAGAATACTAGATGAGGAAAGAAAAACAGCAATTTTGCAAGCACCCAAGCCAACGACCAAGAAAGAAATGATGTCTTTCTTAGGTACAACTAATTTTTGTCGGAGCTGGATACCAAATTATGCTTTGGAATCTGCTCCACTGACTGATTTGATATATAAGACACCAATGGCAGCACAAGACATTTTACAATGGACAACAGAAGCAGAAACGGCTTTCTGCAGGTTGAAGCAGTTGATAGCTTCTTCATTAGTTTTAGGACTTCCAAATTATCACAAACGGTTCTTTCAGACCATAGATTGTAAGCAAGGGTACATGATGTCAGTATTGACGCAACAACATGGGGACAAGCAATGCCCCATAGCTTACTATTCATCACAGTTAGACCCAGTGGCGCGAACTTTGCCTCACTGTGTACAAGCAGTAGTTGCAGTCGCAATGGCAGTACAGGCTTCGGCCTCAGTGGTGTTATTCCACCCTCTCACATTGAGAGTGCCTCATGCAGTTGCAATAATTTTACTGCAAGAGAAAGTGGCATACCTTTCTCCTGCTAGACATCTTTCATGTATGACTATACTGCTGAGTCAACCTCATATGACAATTGAACGATGTACGACATTGAATCCATCAACATTACTTCCAACTCTGGTGGAGGGCACACCACACAGCTGCCTGCAGGAAATTGAACAGTTAGCTTTACCTAGACAAGATCTTACAGATATGCCCTTGGATAATGCCGAGGTGACATATTATGTGGACGGCTCATGCAGAAGGGGTCCTACAGGGAAGAATCTGGTAGGGTATGCAGTAGTTACAGACACTGAAATTTTAGAAGCTCAATCCTTAACACACAACTTGTCTGCACAAGCAGCTGAACTGATAGCTTTGACGAGAGCATGTACTTTAGCAAAAAACAAGTGTGTAAACATATATACTGACAGTCAGTATGCTTTTTCTACAGTACATGTATTTGCACAACAATGGAAAAATAGAGGCATGATAACATCCAGTGGAAAACCTATTAATCATGCGCAATTTATTTTGGAGTTATTAGAATCTATTCAGTTACCTACCAAAGTAGCTATTTGTAAATGTGTAGCTCATACAAAACAGCAGGATAGGATTTCGAAAGGCAATGCACGAGCTGTTGCAGCTGCAAAGCAAGCAGCCTCAGACTCAGAAACTTTACTTTTAAATGAGGAATTACAACCCTCTGAGATTTTAGATTTAGACATGTTAAAAACAATGCAGACACTTACTACAAAAGCAGAAAAACAAAAATGGGTAAAACGAGGTGCAATTCTTGAGAATGGACTGTACATTTCCAAAGAAAGAAAACCGATATTGCCGTCTAATTTATTTAGATATGCAGCTTTGTTGAGCCATGGGCAGTGCCATGTCTCAACAGGGGGGATGGTACAGTTAGTAAATCGAAATTCCCAACATATGGATACACAAACTACACAAAAAAATTTTGTGCAGCTTGTCATACTTGTAACAAGCACCATGCACAAGGGGCATTTAAAACCAAGCAAGGAAGTTTTCCTATACCACCATACCCATTCCATACTATTTGTATGGATTTCATAGAATTAAATAAATGTGAAGGGAAAAAGTTTTGTTTAGTTATTATAGACATGTTTTCTAAATGGGTAGAAGCTTTTCCAACCAAAAACCCGGATGCAGCAACAGTGGCAAAAGCCTTGATAAAAGAAGTAATCCCTAGATTTGGCATTCGAGAGGATTTATAGTGATAATGGCACACATTTTGTGAATCAGACGATTCACCAGCTTGGGAGATTTTTTGGTATCTCCGTGAAGAACCATTGTGCTTACCACCCACAGTCAGCAGGACTGGTGGAAAGGTACAATGGTACCCTAAAGAACAAGTTAAGGAAGCTAGTAGAAGAGACCGAAAAGAATTGGATATACTGTCTGCTTTTAGCACTGCTGAGTATGAGAACGGTTCCAAATGTAAAGGGTCTGACTCACTTTGAAATGGTTTTTGGGAGAGCATACTATGTGCCTCAGTGGAAAGCTCTCATGCCTGCAGAGCAAGAGGCTGACAGTTCGTTAGCAGAATATATGAAGAAATTGTTAAGGAATAAATCTGTTTTGCAGTTTAACTCTTTTTCAGATAAGGAACAGACCAGACCGGTGGAAACAGTCGTGGGCCCTGGAAGTTGGGTGTGACTGAAAGTGACGAAAAGGAAAAACTGGGCGAGTCCAAAGTGGGAAGGACCGTACCAGGTTCTGTTGGCAATGCCTACTACAGTCAGAGTAGCTGAGAGGACGTCCTGGGTTCATTTAATGCATTGTAAACCGGTAAAGAACTTTCAACTTGATAAAAACTTTGTGACTGATATACAACCAGACCGAGATGGCCACAAACAAAGTGAATAGAAGTTTAGATCAACCCCAGAGATGTTGCATAATCATTTTGTTGTGTGTACATTTATTAACTGTAATTGTGACAATTTTCCTCTTGCTGTGGTTCATCCTACACACAACCACACAAGTGAAAGTGGGAAGGCGTGATGAAACGTCTATAGACTGGCATCCAAATTTTAACACATATCTGGCCATGAAACGTGTGTATGCAGAGACTATGAACATTTCAAATTGCTGGGTTTGTACAGCTATACCAACAGCATATGGAGGACTGGTAATGTCCGCTGTCCCTTTGGGGATAAATGAGACATGGGAGAATTTACTTTTCGACACAGGAACTGTGAGATCACAGAACAAAACAGCTTTATTTTTACCTGTCACACAAAAAGGAGTTGTATGTTTCTACAAAAATGATACTCTCCAGGTGGGCTGGAGCAATTGTAATATAACCATATCTTACCGATGTTATATTAAGAATAGTAATGGTAATAATTTTTGCAATACTAATTATGACTCATATTTGAACTCATTGAAAACAACTATGAGTGACATTCAAAAAAATCCAGTTTTGTTTAAACAATTGTCAGTTATAGATCAGAAAATGTTTCATGCAGGGCTAATGCGTATTAGTACTAAAGTAGAAAACTGTTATTTTATTTGTGGGAAAAAGGCATACAAATGGTTACCTGAGAATTGGTCCGGCAGTTGTTTTTTGGGTTACTTGGTTCCGGCAATAAGACATACTGCAGAATTACCTTTGGGTAAGATACGAAACGTAAGGGAAACGGCTCGAAAATCTGAAGGTCCAGTTAAGAAACCTGTGAATCCAGTTGGGAAGATCGAAGCTGGTTGGAAAGACCATAATTCAGTAAAAGACAAAAGTGAGTTGACTCATATGGACTTGAGTGACAGTGTTATATCCTGGGCAGGAATATTACCAGCCTATGGAGCAGTCAAATCGATCTGGGAGCTGAGGAAGTTGTCAAAACTTCTCGAAGTAATGAGTAATGCAACTTTTTCCGCCCTAGAACTGGTGACTGATGAACTGAATGCAATGAGAACTGTTGTGCTACAAAATCGGATGGCTCTTGACTTCACCCTAGCGGCGAGAGGTGGTACGTGCGTGCTTATCAAAGAAGAATGCTGTGCTTATATACCTGACAATCGACATGAGATAAATAATCACTTAGAGGTAATTCAGCAAGTATCAGCCATGACTGAACCAGGCCCAAACCCACTGACGAACTTTTTCCAGAATCTGTTTGGGGGGTCGGGTTCCATCCTAATGAACATTCTAATTGCTATTTGTGTGGGTATACTCCTAATAGGAGCATGTGTTTGCTGTGGAATTCCATGCATGAAAAGATTAATCAAAGATTTTGTTGATTTATCTGTTACTGAAACTTTCTACCAAGATATTGAAATTGAAAGATTGATTTCAGATGACGCTTTTTCTGAAGTATAGATTAAATGACTCACCTAGCTGAAAATCCTGAGTGGGAAAGGCTAGGAGATGAAATGACACTATGCATACTTCAAAATAGAATAAAAAGTATTAATAGGAGGGAAAATGTTAGAAAAATATGTATTTAAATATATGTGAAATGCTAGTTTAAAAGCAAGGTAGTTTATAATGCATTTTATTCTATTAATCATATAACAGAAGGGATAAATTCATGTGTAAATGCAAGTAGCTTCTGAAACTGCAGTGTGCTTTGACCCCTGACCCTGGCAGCTGCCAGCTCAGCAAGCTTAATGGTTATGCTTTTCATAAGTGATTATTTGCTGGGTCAGGAAATTAAATGTGTAAATCTTCCGCTCCTTCCTGATGAGATAACTTGTCCTTGTAAATAATTAAATCTTCCTTTCCTGATGGAGTAACTTGCCCTTGTAAGATAAAAACACAGCTGGTGGGAAAGTGAAACAATGAACAAAGAGGTGAATTTAAAGACTGAATCTGCTATTGTATTCGAACTGATATGAGACCTTTAAGGAGTAACTTTACAGAAAGACATTATGACTGACCAGCTGGATAGCAAGGCCATATTGTATCTAAAGGAAAAGTTTTTTTAAATGTACTGCATCAGCATTATTAGATGAATAGAATACTGTTAGTAAAAGTGATGTAGATGCCTTGTGACTAACCACGTCAGTAAGGTGGTCATAACTTGAATGCAAACACTATAAAATATTCTGTTCTTCCTGCATCATGTCAGACAAAATTCTGTACTTGTATGTTTTTTTGCCTCCTGGTGTACACTAGTAAACTTTTGAATCTGAACCTCCTGTGTATTGAGTTTTTGATTTCATTTAACATATGTCTTTAGGTGTGTCAAGGATGTTTTATTGCTAAAAATCCTGATCAGTTTGTCTTAACATGTCAGCTGCAGTTTACATTTTTATTAAATTTGAGCTGTCTGTGGATATAAAACTGCATTTTTTTGTATTCAAAGAGCTACTTCAGTGTAATAAAACACACTGCACATAAAAAATCCGGTACTTTTCCATTATCGGGGCAACAGTCATAATGAGCGTTTGGAATCATGGCGCTCATTATAACATTGATGGTTCAGCTGTTGCTGAAGCGGGTACCACACACACTTAATTTCTTGTCAAATTTATTACGTGTGGTCGATCACATTTAATAAATAATGACAATCATTTCACTTATAGACTTGTTACTTGGAATAATGCATGCCACCAGGGTTTAAAATTAAATGAATTAGCATGCATTATTCGGAGAAAAATCAAGTGTATAACTGAAATGATTACTGTTATTTATGAAATGTGATAGACCACACTTTTCTCCTAAAATCGCCAGTTATAGGGAATCTGAAATCAAGAGAAAGTTCCAAGGTATATGTACATGGGAAACACGTTAATCAGATTGTGTGAAATGGAAGGTAAATGCTATGGTCACACTTTGAAACCAGCTGAAGTGGAGAATAAAACAGAAATGCTCGCACAGTTCTTCTTTTCACGTAAACCACAGTCTCAATAGTTAAATACCACACCCCCCCAAAAAAAAAAAACAAATAGACTGTAGTGGTCTTTAACATATTACTGTAATGCACTGGCTTTTCATGCCTAGAAGTGAGTGTGCATGCGAGTGTGTGAACGAACGAGTTGTAATATTTTCCCTTTGTGAACTGTTACCCTTTTCTTATACTTCAATTTCTGCACTTTGTTAACAATTGCAAAATGTTCAGGCACTCCCACACTGCTTCATTTCTTTCCCATTTGGCCGATGAACATCACTTGCCATTTCCATCTTCTGAAAACGAGATGAAATTAGGAAGTACTTTTTGCCCCAATAACAGAAAAGTACCCAAAATCCACACACAGAATATCCATATCAGAACAGCACTTCATATCTAAATCAAACCCCTAGAAATTACTTTTTGGTCTAAAATCAGAAAGATTACCATGGGCTATACATGATGTGTGCACCTCATAGTAGCCTTTATTATTCACAGAGAGCCCTACCATGGTGCTTTTGAACATTTTGGGTTATTTCCACAATCATGCTAGATGCTAATGAGGCAGTCCAGGGGAGAAGCGTACGCTAATCAGCAATGTGCTTTCCCCTGGAACTGATTTTGGTAAGTCATTCACACAGCTGAGCCAGTGATTCAGAGTCTAACACAGTCGCACTTGGCCACTTGCTGTAATAAACACCACCAAAAAGCTGTGTCATCCAGCATGGCAAAGGTAAGTACTCAGCTGTTTACTAATCAGGTAGTGTTAGGGAGTGTGTGAGTATGTGCATGTGAGGGGCTGCATGTGTGAGTGTATGTGTGAGTGCATGTCTGCCTGGAAGTTTTGTGTGTGTGTGCGTGTGTCTGTGTGTCTGTGTGTCTGTGTGTCTGTGTGTCTGTGTGTCTGTGTGTCTGTGTGTGTGTGTGTGTGTGTGTGTGTGTGTACGTGTACTTCCACATATCCTTAGACTAATGAGCAAACCCTGAAACTAGCCACCAGGTATATGACTGAAGAAGATGGATGGGGTAGCAGTATAAACCAGGGATATGACTGAAGATGTGGGATGGGGGGGATGATAGTCACTTGTGATTATAGTGTAATAATGTGCCTTAATGGCACTTGCACATATCTTGGAGTGGAGGGGACACTAGATACCAGGGATACTCTATACTGCATACCTTAATCACACTTAATTAGAAAATAAAAAAATGTGGAGCAGGAAAGTACTAGCCATCAGGGATAACTCCTTAGCAATGCTGCATGCCCTAACAGCTCTTAGGTGTGGGGGGAGCTCTGGTCACCAGGAATAACTCTTCATGATCATGACTGAGCAGCACCTATACCTAAGGGGAGTGGGGGAACAACTAAACACCAGGGAGAAATCTGAAAACATGAATGGGGGTACACTAGATGCCAGGGATAATGTAAGGGAAAAAGCATGGTGCAGGGAACCACTACACATCAGGGATACTATAAGTAACATGTCTTAAAGGTAGTAAAAGGGATTCTGACCCCCTCACAAATGATATTAGTCCTCTGCACCACCACTAGATTCCACGGAACTAATGTAAAATCCACTGAGAACTAAAAAATAGCAAAGTGCAAAAGGCTTCAAATCCTACACCTTTGCCACAAGACACCTCAGCAGTAGCTCACTGCCTTCACTCAGATTTATATATATAAATCAAGAATGGAAGTTACTTAGTCCTACAAACACAGGAATTCACGAGCCTAGCAGCTGTTACACTAGCATAGATTTGCTGATGGAAAGAATTGTGAAACTCTGTTATCTGGTATTAATGACATTAATAGTGTGTGTGTGTGTGTGTGTGTGTGTGTGTGTGTGTGTGTGTGTGTGTGTGTGTGTGTGAATGAATGGCAGGGTGCTTATGATAGCACTGTGTGGCCACTGCCACTATTAACTACCACATGAAAGTGCTAATTAGAGCTCACAGTAGTTAATAGTGATTTAAAGATATGCAAATTAATCAATAATTAATTATTTCTTAATTGCAGCTGATGTGTTCTCAAATTGCATAATACCACATCTCAGAAACTCTTACTTTGAGTTCTCAGGGTTATTTCTGAATCTCTGGATTTATTTTTTATTAACATGAGAAAACTCAAAATAAAAATTAAACTGGCTACAAATACCCAAACAGAAAATAGCATTGCTGGCAAAATAAACCAAGTTCTAATTATTTAAAATGTAACTAATAAACCTAACAATTCTTACCCTACAGTACTGTTTAGCAGTTTCTGCAGAAGGTGTGTGTTTAACTGCTTCATGTCATCTAGGGTTCATTTCTCTCAGTCTCCATTTGCCTCCTGTCTAACTCTCAGCAACTGACTTAACCAGACAGTGCTTCCCCCACTGAATCTGAAAAGGTCCAAGTGAACCAGTACTCTACTCCAGTTAACAAATAAAACAAATCTAAAACAGTACTGAAATATTTCAAACAATTATCAAATATGAAAATAAATAAATACATAAATAAAGTGCACCTTAGACCATGAGATACTCCACTCACAGAAAACTGTGGAAACTGTCAAGAGGCAAGTTTAATGCACAGCATATGCAACTACCTCAATACAATGAAATCAGTGGGAGGGTTACAGAACAGGGAGAAAAGTGGATACATGCAATCGGTGAAATTAGTGTAATAAATGAAATACGTTGTGCCATAGTATTAGAGAACTTGGCATAGGACTTGTGTTTTAATCACTCAGCCCTCACACACTGTAGTTGCATCTTGTTTCTTCAATTATTTGCTTGCAACTTAGAACCTTTTTGAGGAAACATTTCTGATGTTTAGGTAATTGTTATGGGACCCCCTTCTAATCTCTGCATTTAACAGCTACAGTTACACACTTCTATGTTGTGAGAAGGATGGAAAAACATTGTAGCAACCTCGTTTTCACCAGTTCAAAGGAAAATGTCATCATTTCTCTAATTCAGCAGTGGTTATTCTTCCAGTGAAAGACACAAAAGAGAACATCTTACCTACAAACAGCAGTACATTTAATACCTTGCATCCTCTGTCATGAAAAAACAGAGATATTATGGTATGTTAATGGAATGCATTTTACCTGTATGAAATTGTAGCAGTTCAGAGCAAGCATTGTTGAAGCTCTGGAAGCAATCCATTTAATCAAAGAAGCTACTACAAATTTCATGTTGGTCTCTTGCTCAGAAAAATAAATAAGCTACTAAAGCAGAAAAAGTGTTGCTGGCAAAACTGATGTCAATAACAAGAAACTTTCAAACTAACAAGTAGAAACTGGACAACTTTCCTATATGAGATGAGTGTGTTTGCTCAATCTTGAAAAGAAGGCAACTCACAAAGGATTTGTGTACCATATAAAATGTTCTAAAAGGCTTGAAGTGACTTCTAAACTGGAAAAAAATGGTAGTTGTTTTTACAGCAGTATGAGAGACTGTTATATCCATCTGCATCCAACGTATTGGTTCAGCCATCCCTCTAATCATTATTCTTGGGGAAGGTGTGTTTATAACCAAATGGGCTAATTGTTAATTTCAGATTTTGTAACATATGATCTGACCTACTCATGTCAACATTGCCTTTTTTCCAATGTAATTATATTGGGTATCATAGATTGACCTACTGAACTCCTGGATAGTTTTATATTTCATTATTATTTGGCTTGCATCATGTTAGCTATCTAAGACTTATTACACTCACTAAAATCAAGTTATTTTTATTAGAATATTCTTATTTCTTTTTTATGGAAAGCAAAATTTATTAACTATAATGGGCCAGTAGTAAAGCTGGAATTACATAAGATGGTAGAAATACTTTTTTAGGTAAATGTGATATTGTGAGCTTTTTAAATGACGTGGAGATGACTTCTAGAAGTGTTTTTATTTTGATAAATAATGTGATGCTAATGAAGATGTATGCCAAATATATAGTAATGGTATAATCAACAAGCATGAATAGGGTTCATAGGTTGATAGGCTGGTACTAGGCTATCGGCCTTAGGGCCTATACAAGCCTAGCCATAACGATTCCCTGGCTATTTCTTCCCACAATATTTACTTCACTGGACCCCTATCTAGCAGGGTGACTGACATGATCCACGGGGTGAACTTTCTATCTTCCATCCAATCATCAAGGTTCCTTTTGAAGAGGGCCAAAGAGGTGCTCTTCTTGACATGTATGGGCAGTCAATTCCAGTCTGGGGAGTCTCTGGGTCAGGAACATATCCTCCAGCATGTTTTGTTCATTGTGATGACAAGGTTTAGATCCCTGGACCGTGTGGCTCTGAGGGATTGGGATTTCTTTAAGTGTAGCATGTCCAACAGCTCTGGGTTTGACATGGCCTTGTATGTTAAGCAGACATCACCTCTGAGTAGATGATATGTGACAGAATATAGCTGGAGTTTTTTTAGATGGCCAGCATAGGGCATCTGCTTTAGGCCTGTGATTCTTTTAGTGAGGTATTTCTGCTGCCTTTCCAGTTGTTGCAGATGTCTTGAGAGGTACATACCAAATGGGGCATTGTATTCTATAATGAGTCTAATGAGGGATGAGTACAGTGGGACAATGACCTCCTTTTTCTAGATGAAATGCCGTTAGTGATAAGGTGTGCCACATAGAAGGACTTCCTGACTGTTGTGGCGATGTGGTTATCAAAGGTGAGACCACTGTCTACCTGTGTCCCTAAGTCTCTTATCACACTTTCGGTGTTTAGTGTACTGCCACCTATGTGGTAATTCACTGGTATATGTTTTTTCCCAAAGGGGATAACTAAACATTTCTTGGCATTGAGCTTGAGCCCATGGCTCATTCCAGTTCTTTTGTTCTTCCCATTCCTGTCTGATCCCCTGTGAATGTTTAATGTCTTAATTAATAAAAATGAATTAATTTGTTATAATGCAAATAAATAAATGCTTTGTATATGAAAAATGTATGTCTTTCATCTTGTCCAATGATATTTAATCTAGTATCTTAACTGAAATAAATGGAACAGTAACATACTGCTTGACTGCTCTTAAATACATTTGGTCTCTGGTACCTTATTTAGTAACATTTTATTAAATGTACCCAAGAGCTTTTTTACCCATTGTGCTTACAAATTCTGGAACTGCTTCTTTGTACATATGCCAGACACATCTAGCTAAAATACATTCAAAATTAAACTGCAGACGTTTTGTCCAGGGAAAAATGTTCTGGCCAATGTTGAGTTTTATCTGCTGCTCATTGGGAGTGTGGTCTTATTAGGTATGTATTGACGCTAACCTGACACATTTGTCTAACTTATATCATTGGGCATGTGGTCTTATTACCCTAACCTGACACATTTGTCTAACTTTGATTTATTTATTTATTTATTTGAAGTTTGTTTGCCAGGATGATCCATTGGGCCAAGTGAACCCATTTTCGATGGAGTCCTGGGGAGAAAAGCTCCATAGGTACAATATCAAATAACAATATATAAGAGTAATACAATAGCATAATGTCAGGAAAAGAATAAAAATAAAATAAAATAAAATAAAATAACGATTCCCGAACTTATATTATTGGACATGTAGTCTTATTAGGTATGCCTTGACCCTAACCTGACACATTTGTCTAAATTATATTGTTGGGTGTGTGGTCTTATTAGGTGTGTCTTGACCCTAATTTGACACACCTGTATAACTTATATCAATTGGCACGTTTGGCTTATTAGGTATGTCTTGACCCTTACCTGGCACATTTGTCTAACTTATATCATTGGGTGTGTGGTCGTATTAGGTATGTCTTGGCCCTAATCTGACACATTTGTCTAGCTTATAGCTCCCTATGAAAATGCAAAACTTGATCTTCTGAGTCCTATTACTTCAAAAACTAAACTGTGATTTCAACAGTAAAACAACAAAGTTCAATTTCACTGTTAGAGCCCAACAGCTTTTTTTGCAAGGGCTTCACCTGCAATACCCGCCAATGTGGAGATCTGCACCTTACAACCCTACTAACTATCTATACTAAATTCAAAGCAGCTATACCTCAAAAATAAGAGAATGCTCTGACAAAACAAAACAAAACATCAGATTTGGGGGTCTATATTATATGCTCGAAGTTTTAAAACTTCAATGCTCATATGATCGACACCATATGAGCGAAGTTTTAAAACATTGAACATATAATAAAAATAAACAAAAACAAAAAAACCCTACCTGAACACTCTGAGCAGGGAGGCAAGCCCCCCTGCACCCCCACACCCCCCACTACTTAAATATACCAACTCCGAGATAACACTACAGTGTAGTAAAGTAAAGGGAAATATTCCTTACAGCAATCTCCGGTGAAACTTGCGAGCTTGCAAAAGTTTCCTGATATGGTGTCAACCATATGAGACTCAGCCTTTTGACAGTTCGTGCTTCTGATATGGACCCCAGATTTGGTATACACTTCCTACATTTGTGGTTACATTTCCACTGTTCTGAGGATCACACAGTCCCTGGAATTTCAAGAGGCACCCTAACTTAATGCTTATTGTGCATATTTAATGTGTTTTTCTTTTACAAAACAAATTGCTCATAAATCTGTATATGGATGCATTGCATACTAATGTACTAGTCACAAGCTGGTCCAAATATGTCTGAAGAGGAGCTTTTCAGCCAATATAACCACTTACCAATGAAACAAATAAGAAAATTGATATATTAATGACAAACCTACTGACTTCAACCAAATTAAGCTACTTCTATATTATTTTGTATTAAACAGGAAAACTTTTGAAAATGTTCATCATTAAATTTCAGACTTTTAAATTTCCCTACACGTTCACAGAAAAACAAACACGTATGTGAGCATACACACCCATACCTACCCCCACACCCCCCACACTCACACACACACACACATATATATATATATATATATATATATATATATATATATATATATATACACACACACACACACACACACACATACACACACACACATACGTACTCACAAGCGCACAAACACATATACACACAGATAAACACACTCACTAATAGTTCTAATGAGGCAAAACATCTTACATTATTTTTCTAGACCACACAAATGAATTATACTATTTTCTATCAGAAAAGCTTTCCAAGTCCCAGAATGTGACAAAGAAAAGCTTGGCTGGAAGCATATTTGAATTACAGATATAAAGAAATGAACTGCCCATTGTCAATGTTGTTGTCTTTCGGCTTTTCCCGGTTAGGGGTCACCACAGCAGAACTCCGATCCGCTTATGATTGGCAGTAGATTTTCACGAACGCCAAGATGCCAGCTCGACTTTCAACCTTCAATGAAGACACGCCCATTTACACATCTCTTTTGAATGCCCGACTCCACACAGAAGGTACTCCCCGCACTCCAGCCGAGAATCGAACGGGAGAACCTCTTGCTGTGAGGCAACAACGCTACCACTGCACCACCATGGAAGTGATGCATTATCTAATTTACATATACATAGGAATCCAGAAGGTAACAGAAAGTTAAACTTTATGTCCATTTAGAGTTGTTTATGTCAGCAAAAGAACAGCGTACTTCTGCAATAACTCTACGAATACCGGAAATCATCTAGAGGGACTTTCAAAAAAAAATACAGGGTCCTTGTTATATCGGATGTGGTGTATGATTATTGCAGAAGTACTGTGGTGCCTGATAAAATTTTGTATGACAGGGAGGAAGCATCTTTTGAACCACAGGCAAATTACAAAAAGATTCTTTAGTGAATTCATAACTCATTATCCAAAAAAGTGCACTTTCTTGG